>NW_017099575.1:27500-44399 GCF_001412225.1 Nicrophorus vespilloides
GCAAAAGTTTTGGCGTCGCCATGGAAAAAATATGCGTGCGGAATTTGAACTTCGAAGTAATTTCGCAGTCAATAATAGAAGCCGGTAACGATGGCAACGAATCCCGATCGAAACGCGGAAAATGGCTTTTCCATTCGTGAATGCAATAATCAAATGACACAAAGACGGGAGTGGGAGAGCAGACTACGAACTAAGCTCAGCCGCATCACAAAAGAACCGAAGCTTTGTAATTAAAAGATTTTTATCCTGCTTAATTAAAACGAGACTCCTTCTTTCCTCTCCGAATTAATCTTTAATTTATAATTAATTAATCTGGATAATCAGCTGATTAATTGAAAATCAATAAATTGAAAAAACGTTACAATACCTTGAGTTGGATCAGTTTGCCAAACTGGGGTGGTGAATCTATTCGGATCAGCGTAGAAAGGCATCGGAGCCTGAAAGCACACAAATAACAAAAATCAATTAAAACTATACATAAAAAAAACAAAGAACAATCAAAAAAACGTAAATTGTAAAAGTTTTATCTTTGATAGCATCCGCGGTATTATATGCATCAGGGGGTGCATGCCTCTGTGGGGGAGCGTTCGTTTGTAGTAAATCGTCCCAAGTTTAAGAAAGGTCAGTGCGTTTCCCCCAAAGAAGGGTAGAATCCCCAAATCTCCCCTAAGACACTCCTGAATCGCGTTAACCTTTTGGACGAGTTCCCTTGACAAAACGATGCAACAACCCCTGCATATTTGACACCCACCCCCCGCGGCCGTGCTAAAGCAACACGTGGATTGTGCTCTTACTATAAAATAATATCCACTCACCATCGGCTGCTGTTGGACGGGTTGTTCAGGTTTTAACATGTGCACAGGCTGCGGACTTGGCCTCGAAGCTGGAACACTTGGTTCCGGCACGGAGACGTTGGAGATGGCCGGTCCGTTGGCTTTTCTACCGCGGTAGCTCTGCAAAAAATAAGAAAACATTATGAACCTTTCACCACGAAGTGTACACGAATTGTGGATCTTTTTGGTGGAAATACAAGAAGAAGAAGAAAGAGAAGCATATCGAAAAACCAAAAATCATTTTCTCTATTAGTCAATAATCGATATCGACATCTGAAAAGAAAATTATGAGTGCGGAAGAGGGACGCAACTACCTAAGCTCTATTATTAATCATCTACGTTGAAATATGCAAGTAACGACCCTCTAGATCAGGTAGAAACTTCAAATGCACATTCACAATCTTCCAATTTTTTTAAACACTCTCAGTATACGAAAATAATATTCAAATTTGAAGCCAAAACAGTAAAATATGAAATATATTTGTATTAATAAAACATTTATTTAAAAATATTATACTTCGTTTTAAAGTAATCATTCTTAAACTCTTAGTTATCATACATATATTGATATTATTATTATCATCGTTAAATTCAAAATCGAAATTTATTAGTTTTTTTGTTTAATAGCTTAATTCTAAGATGCGCCATCTAGTAAATATCGTTTAAAAGTAGATGACCTTCCCGCGTTTATAATGCTTTGTAATGTTACTTAGATGCATGTTAACAAACTAAACAAATATTCGTATAATTGGCAAATGCTGAGAAGCGCATGATGATTAGAAATATACATTGGTAATAGCGATTACCAACGCGAGGTTGTTGGATCGAAATCCCTATTTTTACCCGAATTAAATAGAAAATCATTACCTTCGAATGCATTCCAAGAAATTGAAAAAGAGGACGCGTGTGAAATATGATTTACACTAAATATTGAATTTTTTCTCTCTCGACAAGCAAGCAAAGAATACTGAACGAAATGCTAAAGCATTTCGATTCTCGTTATCAAGTAAGCTACGGTTGTCTGCATCCGACAATCTATTTTTGTCCCACTTCGATTACAAGTAATGTACGAAGCTAGAAGAAACGTACACATCGGTATAATCATGCTTGTTATTACGCTGATCATTATATTTACCAGTTAAAACGTACGTCGCAAAAGCATCGGGCGCTCGAATTTTAAAGCAAAGTCCCGAAAATTTAAGAATCAAATTTGAATCGTGTTTGCGTCTATATCAGGATAAATGCGATATCTATTATAGAGTTTTTTAAGTTGCGTTTAGCAAATGGGTAGATAGTTGATGGTTTAAAGTGCGGCCACCAAAGTGGCAATTAACGTGCACCGAGTGTTGCATATAGATGCAACTCATTTTTATTTTCTCTTCCATTTTTCCAACGTTCCAGCTCGATTTTTCCATCTGGTAATACGAAAATATATGTGTCGGAGTATTAATTAATGAAGCAATTACACGGGTAGTGTGCCAGAGGCGAATTCTGGGCTGGTAATCTACCGTCGGGGCCGTTAAAATGGAAATGCTACAGTAAAAATTTTATCAAGTCGTATAATTTTGCGCGCGCTGTACTCGTAATTGCAAATTTAGTTGAAATGTATTCAGGTTAGACGCAGGCGCACGAAATAAATCAATAGGGGAGGACGCACTTTCGGTACATCCTACGGGAAAGCGTATTATGCATCCTTGTGTTTACTACAGGATATTTTTTCCTCGCCTCGCACGCAATTTCTTCCCCACACGAAAATAAAAATAAACACGTTTATTTTTATCTTTCGCTACGCACTTTTGCAACGTTATCCCAGCTGACATTTATTTAAATATCAATTTATATACGCTCGCACCGGTAGCGAAGAACAAATAAACAGAAACATATTTGTTGATCACCTTCTCCTTTTTCGAAATAAATTTAATAAAGTAACTGAAATAACGCGTTTTGTTTTTCAACTTTTGTTTTTTTTTTTCGTTTCTTTCAGTAAGTGCAACCTACCCCTGCACCTCGTCCCTTCCCCCTGCCACGTCTAGATTCTCCACGGATATAGCTTTGGTCTCCATAAAGATTCTAAAACAAAACGAAAAGAAAACGAAAATAAATAAAATCATAATTGAAAGAAAAAAACGAATAATCGATGGACACAATTCTCTACACTATAAAACCAATCCTACAATTATTCTACGAAAAACATTATCTACTGCAACCCGAACCCTACGCCGACATTTTGCCAGAATCAGAAACGATTTCCGTATTTATTGATTATTTTCTTCTGCAAAAAGTATTTCATTTATCTTGTTTACCTTCAAAATAATTCAATTATTATCGTCATTTCAAACACGCTCATAAGAACACACATATTATTATTATTGTTACATCAACAAAATCTAGAAATATACATCATTTATCGATTTATAAACCTGAAATCATACACGTCTGTAAAGTATTGATTAACTTTTAAACGTCTGTACATTTTCTTTAAACACACTATTAAATTTTTCTTTTTGAATCCATAAGATTCTTCAAATCGTTCATTTGTAATACATTCTTTTTTTAAATAGCCACTTAATTACAATTGCTTGACTAAACATGTTGTTTATTAATTATTATACTAAGTAAAATTAAATAATAGAGAATTAAACATTTTCTTTTTTTTTTTCAAAACAAAAACGTAGATTTTATTTAATTTTACAATAAAAATTTGTTTCTTGTATAAAATATAATTGTAAAAAAAAGCATTATTAGTTTCAGTGTGAAAATGTATTCGACTATTTCAAATTTGAATACGTCTCTAATATCCGCTTGAATAGATTTGTCTAGGTTCGATTTTTATCCCTCGCATAATAAAAATAATAAATTATGCGATTGTAGCGTTTGACAACGGAGAGGACAAAAAGAAAATAATGTAAGGAGAGAAGAATTGAATTGAGCATTGAATTCGGGTAGAAAATTTGGCATGAAACTGGATATAGTTTTGCCGCAGCTTAATGACAATGGCGGCCGATCCGAAAAGAAATTTATGTGCGAGTGCGTGTATTTCTATGCCGTGAGAGATCCTGGGATAACGGGGCACTGCCAGTGGGAGGAGGAACTTAGGCCCCAGCTGTCAGCAGATACCAACCACGTGTGCTACGAAAAGGGATGTACAAAACACTTAATGTTTACTTTCCTCCGGATTTTTACCCCACATCATCAACTACCCTCATACGCGACGTCCCGTCCAAAAACAAAAATACCTTCAATATCCTCCACCATTTTTATTCCGGCGACGTTCTAATAATATAATATAGAATGCAACAAAAAAAAAAAATATATGAACAAACTTCTAAATATTTCTATTTTTACGTTTTATAAATAAGAAATTTATATTTTTTATTAATATTATGTTGTTACATTACAAATTAACAATAGTTTTCTTTTAGAATTTCCATAGTTTCCGTATAATATAATGCAAAAAATGAACATAAGTCTTTAATATTTATGTTATAAATAAGTTATAGTTGATGCATTACAAATCGAGAAACATTTTCCCTCATAATTCAGGGGATTGTACAAAAAGTATATGTGTAATATATAAATAAGGTGTGAGGTCCGTTTAATTGTTAGAGAATGGGGATTATTCATTCGTCCTGGGTGTGAGCCTTTTTCGGTGTGTGTGTCGAATTGGTATATATATTTTTTTGTACGTATGTGTGTGTCTCGTTGTAGAGGACGGTAAATTGAAAATGGATTAGGCAAATCAACCCTCCTCGGTTTTGTGCATCCCTGATGGGTGCACACCTGGCCTTGCTACCGGATATGCCTCGACCAGACGGCTCTTGCACCCAATATGGCATAAACTTGTATCGTCGTGCGCTCCATATATTCCATACGTATCAACAGCCCGGCACATTACCGCCCCTATTTTCTGATCTCGTTAAGATTCAGATACAAACACTCAACACCCAGTGCACCGAGACAAGGCGACGAAGGTGTTACTTAACGTACTCGAGATTACCCTCATCCCAGTTTCGAAAAATTATTTATTATTTGCCGCCACATTTACATTACTCAATTTTCACTTCCGCTCGCTGCAAGCGGCAAAACCCACCGCTTATTAAATACAACAACAACAATGTAAAAATATATATATAGATATAATATGTGTGTGTATATGGAAGAAATCCCTTCGACTCACTGGGATTATATAATATCCAGTTTCTAGTTCTATTTAACATTTCTAAATCCTGGGTCTTCGAAAAAGGTCCTTCCAGAGACGCATTCACACATGGCGTTCCCATACTGAACTGCAATGGTTTCCGGTCGTTAATATATTATTTCCAAACATGGAAACACAAGACCCCCGTTCCCATGACACTGAAAATCCGCATAACAGGAAAATCACAATCAGCGCGCTATTTCTACGTACACATTCTCAGTCGATATTGTGTCTACCTCTGAAGTTAATTGGAATATTTGTCACAACTAATTTAATCAGATCCATCAAGAGTTTTTTTTTCCCATTATTTATATTTTTGTTACTCATTATTTTTATCTGCTACATGTTATTATCAATATAGATTATTCGCATTTGTTTGCCTACTTCTATTACATACAAATGTTTTGATTATTCTCCATACAAATTACTGCGTGACAGATAATTATGATCAAAAACCATTAAAAACTCACAACACGACGTTATTAAATTTGACCAAATTTGACCACAACTCTAATTACAGTTATTATAGCTTATTGAATGCACAAATCATTACAATTGGCTAAACCGAAAATCTCCTGGAAGTCTTTAAAAACTGTCTCTACCTGATTTCACAACATAACTCAATCTATATAAATTATTGTTACGACAAAAACCTTTTGCTGAGACATTTTAAACACAAACTAAGTTGTATAGAACTATTCTAATCATTGTTACCTTAGAATTTCTTAAGAAGTCAGTTAGTTTATACAAAGTTTAACTAAAGAAATAATACATTGTAAACAGCCCATTGTAATAATTTATATAATTTTGTAGTTGTTGCTATTGTAAACGTTGCTATTATCATTTAAAAAATAGTTGAAAACAAATACAATCTTAATTATTAGTAATTGAAAGTAAAAGAGAAAATTTGTGGTTGCAATGGTGGATTATATATATAAATAAGTGTACGGCCTTGAAATGAACCAATCAGCACCATTAATACGCGGCTCCGTGATTGGTTTATTTTACACCCTTCAGAGTGGGGTGGCTGAAAAATATTTCCGTAAATATTCATCTCAATTTATTTTTAGAACAAAAAAAAATCTCTACATAGTCTAACATGAAGAAGACTCCTCCCTTCGTTCTCATCTTAAAATAGTTTTTAAAATGGCTACAAATAAGTGAAAGCTCTTAATATAAATAGTTTTGTCCCATTATATAAATAAATATGTAGTCTTAATTATTATACAATTTATACTTTCTGTAGAACTATGTACCATGTACCAATGATTTTGACTTTATAAATAAAAATAAGAATAGTCCTTTGTATCAGTAATGTACAAATGATATTACCGAAATCAATTGAAATTAAAGATATTTAGATCTCATACAGGTCTGATGAAAGAAAAAGGATCTAAGTAAGTTAAAAGATTATACATAATTATAGCTATTAGTTAAACCATGTACCATGTACTAATGATTTTGAAATAACTTTATAAATAAAAATAAGAATAGTCCTTTGTATCGGTAATGTACAAGGATATTACCAAAATCAATTGAAATGAAAGATATTTAGATCTCATACATGTCTGATGAAAGAAAAAGGATCTAAGAAAGTTTGAAGATTATACATAATTATAGTTATTAGTTAAATTTTAGTGTCGAAGTCATTTTTAAGAGGTGTTTAAATCTTGATACTATTCTTGAGTTTATGGTGAAACAGCATTAACATGTCTATTGTGAAGCTGTGAAGTAAAATTGAATGATATGGAGGTAAAGGTTTTGTGTAAGTTTGTCGAATCCGAAAGGTGGACTGCCTGTTTTAATGACCAACAACGAACGGGTGGATGGTTGCGTGCCTTGGATATGGCTATGAGAGTGTGTAATACAACGATGAGTAAAGGCGTGAGCACGTGGGTAAACAAGGAAGGCGAGGGTGGGTTATCCAAGGTAAGGGAGACCTTCGGTCAGTGCGAGAGTGGTCGTTAGAACGACTAGACGGAGGGCCAGACAACCCGAACAACCGGAATACACCCTTCCTTCCGGGAATCACGCAGCCACTACACCGAAAATCCCACAAGCCGCGGGGAATCCCCCAAAAAACGACAAGAGCAACACTCTTCTTCATCTCCGCCCACCCCAACGTCACAGTCCCCTCCGGAACATATTATAACGATTAAAGGAAGCTCACCTTTTCCAAAAAAAAAAAAAAAATGAAATGAGAACACTCCCATCTGGAACACCCGAGATCGTTCATTTCGTATGGGATAAATGTTTAAGATATATATTTTCTTCCTTCGAGAAAGAAAGAGAAAAAAAAAATGAAATCATTCACACATGGAGCTGTTTTTTTTTCTTTTGAGGAAAAGGGAAGAGCTTTTTTTTTATAAGTATATGTTTTTATGAATCTGAAAGTGTGCGTGCCGCAGGGGGTTGATCCATATTTTCCTGTTTTGTTTTTTTCGTTTCCAGCTCTTCCAAAAATAGAAATCTAACTAACGTTATTGCACCTACGATTATATAAATAGAAACGTACATAACGCGCTAATATATAAGGGGATGTTCGGTTTCCCCAAAAACCACTTCGTTTTATGTACAATAACATATGTATATAACTATTTTTAGTGCTACTCCATGTTGCGTAAGCACAAAAAAATGAAGGAACTTTCATTTCAATTATTTTGTATGTAGTTTAAATCTAAGTATTTCCTATTCGAATGTAAATATAAATAATTGTAAATTTTCATATTAGATATTCTTAATTTGAATTCAAAGTTTTTTTTTATAATTCCCAGAACATTGATATTAATAAAATTGCACTAATAATACTGCATGAATATGTACTAGAACTAGTTGGAATCAAAGTGTATTATATAGTGTAAATTGGAGTTGGTGGTATTGTGATGAAGCCGTAGTTTCTATACTAGTAGTTAAAAGCTTTTATTTTGTTAAGTGCAACTGTGAACAAAGCTAAGATTCAGATGAAATTCAATCAAAGAAGTCTCTTCTAATTCAATAAATCTATGTAATTTCTGCGAATGAATGGTGATGGTGTGAATGGGGTATGCATATGAACAAGTTGTTCTTCACACCTACGCTACTACCATCAACCTCACTCAATTGTGCTTTTGGCTGCGTGCCATGAATTGATTCAGAGGAGAGAGAGTGTAGAAAAAAAAAGCGTTTATATAAGGGGGGGTCCCGCACAATCCGATACATACGGAGGGGCGCGCAACAAACAGTTATGAGGGGGCCACCTGAAAGTGACGTCTTCGGACCTACCCTAATGCTAAACGCCCCCGCGGCGGCACGCGACCATTTTACCAGGTGCGCCTCTCAATGGGGAAGGGTAACAACTCTTGGCCATTCGGGGATTCCTCTAGCCATTGTTATTGTTTACAGTCGGGCGCCGCCTTGGCCCCCCAACTCTACTCACTTTCACTCCCCCTTACTACTACTACTGCTGCTGTTACGACCACACTACTCCTCTTTTTAATTGAATCATCTCTCGCCGCACACTTCTCGTTTCTATACGGCAATAAAAAAAAACAGATGAAGAACGAGCGCGCTTTTCTTACGAAGGGGGGCAGACGACGTTCCTCCTTCGAGTGCTTTGATTTTTATACTCCACTTGTCATTGGCTATGCAAAAACATTTATGGATTTACGATGTTTGATTAATAACACCAACTTCCTTCCACTGTTCCTAATCCACAACTTTACGTACATAAACTATAATAACTATTTTATGAACTGTAAACAAAGGAAATAACAAATCAACAGTAGCGAGTCAACAAGAAAAAGAATAATCATTGCTTCTGAATAAATCTTCCATATAGATTTTGAGATAAAGCAGAAAAAGAAAAAAAAATCATTCACATATGGAGCTTATTTTTTTCTTCGAGGAAGAAGGAAACGTTTGTATAAACATATGTTATTTTTTTACACAATCTGAAAGTGTGCGTGTCGCAGAGGGATGATGAAAAACAATCTAAAAATACGTATTTCACTCAAAATTATATTGTATAATTTTAACATTGCAATTATAGGTATTTTCTAAAATCAACCGACAGCGTAAATAAATTAAATAGTTTTTGAAATTGTATACAAAATAATTGGTTAAAAAAATAATTTTGAAATTCGCTATTTGATGAATCTGTATCGTTTATTCGGTGCGTTAAAGGTTTTTAATTAGCAGCGTTAGTGCTCCGACCACGCGTTCAAATCACTTTCGATTTCGACATTTTCCCGTAAACCTAGACACGCTTCGAGTTTCGGAGCGCCCGATTTGCGCCATTGTGAAACGGGTTTTTCGGTCCGTGTTGATGTTTACGCTGAACGCCGTTTCGTATGTAAAAGGGTTGTTGTCGCAGGAAAGCAAAAAAAAAAGTAAAAACAAAACATATAGAGAGAAAAAAACGAGCGGTTGCGGAAAAGCAGAAATGGTAATGGTCACGGTCCGAAGTGAAACGTCGGCGACCATAAATAATCATAATAATAATGGTATCGGTGAGTGTGTGTGTTACGTGCTGCACGGTGTAATTATAAAAAATGTGAAAATATAAATTACGGCAGCAGGGCGGAAATGTGACGTCACGTGTTGGGTTGGGGGTTGCAGCGGATGCAGGCACATATGCCGCCACCGAGGATGGTTTCCGGTCACCTATGACCGTGAAACTCTAGAAGTTTTCCTGTGCCCGAAGCGTCCTCGGAATCGGGTGTAAATATTTGCTTGTTACCTGGTAATGGCCGATCCGACGACCGTCGAGGAACCAAATAGAAAGAGGTGGAGGAGGAGGAGGAGGTAGAATCGAATCGCGCGGGCCGTGGAGAGCAGTGCAGAAAACGAGACGACTGGAAACGGCGCGGTCCGCGCTTCAATTGTTTCGCAGCGGCAATTTTTAAATCTAGTACATTATATAATTTAACGATGAGAATACTTTTACAGAGGAAGTACCCAGTCGGATGCAAGTTCAACTCTGTTAGATTTAACAATCTATTTCCTAAATTAAACTCGACTACTTTAGGATTGTTTGTCGCCAGCGATTGCATCTGACACTCATTGGACTTGCGAGCAGACTTGGTCTTCTCTTCAATACTTCTTTGACCGTCGCTGTTTATTTACAGTCTCCATTTCACCTTTACTAAAACTCAACTGACCTCCATTCCCGTCCTTCCTCTCCTCGCAGATGCATTTCTCGAAACAACGGAATAAGAACATTCTCAATTGCGAATTGTGATTTGACCATCCTGTTTCAAGTGTACCGAGGAAGGCTGAATTAATAAATGCACTCATTGTCAAACAATTATCCAATTTATATTTTAATAGAAAACTTTCCTATCGGCATTCTAAACCAAATGTAATTATGAATGTTCACTTTAAAATAAAATTGCTTTTTTTTTTCAATATTCAGTTTAATTTTAATTTGAAATTTTAATATCTAAATATATTATGAACACAATATTTTGTACTTTTTTTTTGTTATTAATTAATTTTCATTCAAAAAATATTTATATTTTAATTTTGTATAACATATACATAACTAGAATATTCAATTATTGTAAAATATATAAAAATAATACTTATTGATATGTTTTTGTTCATAAATTTTGTATTTTATGTGGTCCTAACTTTTTATTTTGGTAAAACCCTTGAAATACTAGAGATTTATGCTTTTTTTTTATGTAGATTTTCAAGTGGCTTCCTATCTTTTTTTTTTGTGGTTTTCATTCATTCGCAGTGGAGATGTTTCGCAGATACCCCCAATGACTAAGATAGATAATAATGATGATGGATCGACGTTAATATCTGGTCCTTTATTTGGAATGGAGCGACCACCGTTCGTTCCTGTTTTAATAAAATGGAGTGCGTGCGTACAAATACTATTTTTGCATCCCTTGTAGTAAGAAGAGTAAGTAATCTAAGCTCGGGAGATTAAACTGGCCTGTGTATGGCAGGCTTCACTAACCTACGCACACACCACCACGGATCGTGGTGGATCGATAAGAATCCGAGTGCAATGATGACTCATGCGACACCCCCCTTGGCTCGTGCACCCTTAAACCCCTGTCTGCACGCACGTCGTCGAAAAAATCAATCCACGGACGCAAATATCAAATGTTGCCAAACCTAAAGATGCATGCATCCATCTTCCAGGACTTTAAAACTATCGACCGATGCAAAACGCTACTACAAATGAAGAAGAGAAGCATCACTCGTACCGGTCATCATACCTTGTTTAAATGAGAGATGATCACGTAGGCAGACGTAATTAGTTCTAATCATGAAGCGTGATTTTTCAATTTAGGCGTGAGTGCTAGTTGCAGTGCACACAAACGTCTGGGTGGTTGATTCGAGGGAAACAATAAACAAAAGAAAATAAAAATATGTCGAGAACAGAGGGAGAAGACCCCGGCAATAATTACAAAAACAAATAGGATCCATGCAGCGATACAGGCCGGTCCGAGCGAAAGAGAGAGGCTGGGGGAGTGTAATTTCAAAAATCAATATATTTGATACCAGTTGTCTGAGTCATACACTCTTTCTCTCTTCTCGTATGGCATTGTTGGTGTCTAATAGGAAGAAGGAATGGTTGAATTTATTAAACACAACGTTTGCAACAACATGCGACAGATGTGTCCTGGCTGGCACGAGCGGCCAACGAACACAACACTCGTGTTTATCTCATTCCAATTGTGATATTTCATCTGCCACAACGGACTCGGTGCCATCAGTACAGACACCTTTATACCTGACTCAATCAAGCCCATTCATTTCTCTTTTCGTCGATAAATATCGCAAACGTTAATCGTCCTCCAGATAACAAATACTTATATCCATCCACAAAAACATCCAAGCCATGATTCTACTAACATTGTTTTCGTCGTTACCAATTCTTCAACTTTCCAAACCAGAAAATATTAAAAAAAAAAACTAAAGGACAGCTGTATTGTACTCTCCGAATTCAATATCACTTTCTACTAGACGTTACACATAATTTATAATTAAAAGGAATCACCTTCCACCTTTTTTTTTATATATATATATAACGCTGTTTGTTCTTCTCTAGAAATGCGTTTCGCTATTATATTTATTTGCAGCGGACCAGTAGATTAGTACACGTCGTACGCTCCATTTTTTTCTGAGGGCACACAATAGGGCCCAGTGGGAACATTTCTATGGCCCGCTATAAGTAAACAGCTGGCAAAACTTTATTCTCTAAATGCAGCTGTTTGACTCGGCCATATACCTGGTAAAGCCACATTTATGGCATATGTTATACAGCAAAGTAGTTTTCGGTTACAAAAAATAAAATATATGAATGCGAGTATGTGAGAGCGTGTATACGAGTTGTAGATTATATGTTTTAAGCATAAGCGAAGCCGCAAACTTTTATTTTATACTGATTTTCTTCAGTTTTATTTTCATGTACACATTTTTTTTTAAATGCATTCCATTGCGAGAAGCACAGCAACCGGGAATATTTTTCAACCGCAGAGTTTCGCAGAATTTGAATCATTCAATTAAACAAAATTTATATATGTGATTCTAATTTGAAATTTTAAATACATAAACAACAATAAATTTAGTAATGATGTGTGTTTTAGTGTAAATATATTTCTGGAATAAATAAATCGGTTTCATTCAATGGATTGGTATTTGGGAATTTCGAAAATGCTATGATTAAAATGGAAAGCACATAGCGAATAATTTAATAACAGAGCTGTGTATGTGTGTGACGCGAAATCGATTTTGAATAGCGAAAGTGAAATATCTCGGGGCAACGACGAAAACTGTACATAGTTTTCGCGTATAATCCAATTTGAATATTAGTTCAAGGTGGAGGGTAGATGCGACGAGATAGAGGATGGAGTGGAGAAAGATCGTGAGAGTGTGTTAAATAGAGAGAAAGAGAGAGAGATGAAAAAAAGTGCATAACGAGTTTTCCGACTTAATCGACACGGATTGCGGGTCATGAGAAATGTTCCTTGCATTATTATGCAACATATCGTTAGGCCGGAGATAACAAAAAGATTAATTTTAATTTGTATGGGATTGCGTGAATGCTCTTTTGCCGCTGGGGGTTGTATTTGCATTCTGTGATTAAAAGCAACCTGCATGTGAGTTTCGGTCGTTGTTCTTCCCTTAAAAGAATGAACGAAGGAAGAAGCGTGGAAGGGTGATGACTGCGTTGTGGATAAACTGGATTTTGTTGGATGTGATTTGTATATATATATATTTTTTGAAGATTTAGCAGTGAAAATACTGTGCTTGATGCAGCTGCTTCGTGATTTAATTAAAATGCTGGTTATTTATGCGTGTGTACGCGTACACGCATATGTATATATATGTATGTACGTGCGTAATTGGGTCGGTCCACGTCCACACACTTAGGGTAGGTTCGCATCAACTACAGTTTCATCCCCCTAGTATATTGCATACTTTACTACCAGCACCATTGAAATGGAGCGAGAGGTTCTAATGATTATCAGAGGGTTGTGTTGCTTACCTTCTTCTCGGTGAGCTTTTCGCATCGTCGCTGCTTGCAGATTTGATGGCTCTTGTCGTTCCTGCACGGGGCACAATCACCACAATTGTCTTTACGTTGACATCCGATGCATTCTCCGCATCGTTTCCGTTTTTTCTTGACTTGCTTATCGATGCCGCCGCCACCGAGATCGTCCACGTCCATAGAATTCGAACCGAGGGAATGATGTTTGAAACTCGCGGTACTAGAAACGGCGGCCACCTGGCCCGAATTTTCGTTGCCGATGTCCATGTTACTTGAAGCACCGTCACTTTCCGCGGAACTCTCTAGGCTGGAGGCCCGCATTTTTCGGCGCTCCTTCTTGCGATAGTCGCTCCTCGTAGGGGAACCCACCATCGATGCATTGATGCCGTTGAGTTTCTTGTCCAGACCATTGTAGAGACCGGAGTTGTCTATGATAGTGGACATTGGATTTTGGAATTGAGTTGGATGCAGGGTGACATTCTGAATTTTTATGTTGGGGTCTTGCAGACTGGCCAGTTTGAGGTCAGGTTCTGATTTGAGTACGGTGACCACTGTAGGTGAAGAAATATTTTGAATGATCGTACCATTCTGTGTGGGGAAGGTTGTCGGATGCGTGTACAGCTGGATATGCCTTTCGTCGAGGAATTGCTGCTGGATGGAGGGAATTTCGCGCGCCTGAATGGGGGCCGGGACCAGCGGATAGTTGCGGGCGTTCAGCGTGTGGAAGTTGGGGCCTAATGTGGTCAGGCTTGGACTAGATACGTGTGACACGGGGGACACAGGTGTTAGAGTTGTTAGGGTCGGTTCACTGGTGGTGACTGCTTCGTTGAAGGTTTGGAACTGCGATTGAAAAGAAGGTAGCTTCGAAACACCGTTTTGTGCAAAGGCATCGGCAAATGTTGTTACCGTTGTAGGCTGGCATTGTGAATCGACGGGCTTCGACTCCCACGGTCTGTATTGGGGCTGGGAGGCAATGATCGAGAGCCCGTTCTCAGGCCGATCCAGTAATCGCGTCTCGGTGTAATAGTCCCAATTGGAGATGTCCAAGAGTCGGGAATCCGTGAAGGACCCGAAACCAGCGCTGGCATCCATGTCAGCGGAGAAGGTGGAAAAAGGCGGAAGATTTGAGCCTGGAGGGTCAGAGCTCGACGTCGCGGGATACGACGGAGCCAGGGTATACCCAGAGCTCAGCGTCTCCGGGTCCTGGCTAAGAGTTTCACTCATGCTGTCATCGCACTCTCATATTGAGCAACTATACATTCACACACAATTAGAATAAAATGTAACTTATTGTCATTACAAGTGTATCCTGATTTTCTCTGAGATTCGTTTGCAACAGGAAGAATTAATCAGCCTTCTATTTGTACTTTACGGACTTTGTACTATTGGTGATAGCTTCGTATAAAAATAATGTTGTTGAAACTAATTAGTCTAATATAAAAATATCTGAAACAGAAAAGAGAAAATCCAATATCAAATATTAATTCTACAAACTCTAGACTACAATAACAAACAGGCAGCAGCAACATCAACATCAACGTAAACAAAAACAAAAATTGGCGAAGCTCGAAGATGCATAAAGCTAACGCATTATTGAAGGAAAACAGTACGCATTTCCTTTTCCCTATACCGGGTCACGGTCGTTATAACGCGTGCGCTCGTGTCCTCCCCGGTCGATCATGAAGCCTGATTCACCACTAAGCTCTGGTGGCCAATAACAAAGCTAAAGTTCAAATCCTTCAATATATTTATTCATCTTTCATTCATTAAAATATCGCAATAATCAATCACATACCGTTCGTGTTGTAAACAAC
Source organism: Nicrophorus vespilloides (assembly GCF_001412225.1). Classification (NCBI taxonomy): domain Eukaryota; kingdom Metazoa; phylum Arthropoda; class Insecta; order Coleoptera; family Silphidae; genus Nicrophorus; species Nicrophorus vespilloides. Next base: position 42,837 of record NW_017099575.1, read on the forward strand.
AACAATGTTCTTGTTATTGTTTTTATTTTTTTAGTTAAATCCTTCCATTCATGCACATTCATACACACATGCACATCGCTTTATAAACAAATCGGACGTAAATATCGGGTGTTAAACATTGCAAATTTGCGCGTAAATGTTGCTGCCGAAGCTTTCTATCCAAGGTACACCTAACGTTAATTCTAATTCTCTAAGTTATACTTTGATGTATTTAAGTGATGTCACTTCGTTCTTAGCGAATGTAAGTTAGTTGTAAATATAAGGGCTCACTAACCATGTGAAAATTTAAAACGCCAGCACGCACACCACTAAACACGCACGTACTGAAAGGACGACTGACGCTACGCACACACATAGTATGCAGCTTTCGAGTTCGCGCTTCACATCTGCCACACTTTGCACCAATCAGAGAAATGCATTAGAGCTTTCGGTTGCAATCGTCTCCCTCCGGAGCGCCCGTGCGATACTTTTCACAAATTCCATGTTGTTTTATTAGAATGTTTTCTTCTCCTATTCTTCGTGTCTCTTATGTGTGCGCTTTTATTATATATACTTCTTTATTATTTTTTTTTCATCTGCACTCATTTTATTCGCCATCATATTTCGCTTCCTTTTTCGCTTCTTTTATTTCTCCCCGTATCGAATTAAAAACACCACCGCGTTGAACTTATATGACCTTTCGATAACCGGAAAACAATCAGTCGACGGAGCTTTTTCAACCCTAAAACAAAAATCAGCAAATTTCTTATATATTTCATTAATAAATTATATTTTCTACATTATTTTCATCATTATAAAATTTACAATAACAATAAGAACGTAAAAATAACGAGAATATCATCGGAAACTCTATTTAAACGCGCTCAATTTTCTAAATAATTTTATAATCATAATATATTTATTATAATGCTATTTCTTTAAGAGATATTTTCTAGATGAGTAATTTGTTGATTATTACTTGCAATAAAGCTTTTACCACCATTAATCGTCTTTTGATTAAATAATTTAATCAAAGCCAAAATAATATTCAACCAATATTATTTTTTTTACAAATATAAATTAATAAATATTAAAAGTGATGAAATTAAACAATTAGTAATTTGTTTAATAGTATATTTATCCAAAATTTATCATTTAATCCGTCTCAAAGAAACTTCACAGCAGAATACTTTAATTTCTATATAATAATTTGTAAAGATGATAAAAATCAAAAACGAATATATTTATTGATGTTATATGATTTTAATAGTTATGAACTCAAATAATTACTATTGAATTCTTTAAATTAAATTGCATGATAAGAAATATTAAACTTTTTACTAAACAAAATAAATATTTTAAATATTTTTTTAATTCATTATTGTATTATTATTATTTAACATATTTATTTGTAAAAATTATGAATAAAATGGCTATCCGCCTTATTATTGTAATTTTACAGAAAAAATAACAATTTTTTACTTTTATTCTTAATTTAATAAATTAAAAATAAGTTTGTTTTTCAATTTTAATATATTATTTATATTTGCTTGTGCTTTCGCATATTATTAATTCTATCTTATA
>NW_017099575.1:44422-62670 GCF_001412225.1 Nicrophorus vespilloides
AATAATTCTATATTATATGGATTATTATTTATTTTCTTATGTTATATAAAATTTAAAAAAAAAACGTTATTAGTTAAGTATAAAATTTCTAATAAATTTTTATAAACAAAATTAAGTACACAATACAATACAATTTATTTTTTGGCATTGATCACCTTTTGTATTCCTATAAGAATGATTTAGGTCCGCTGGTTAGGTAAGTCCTTTCAATACGGAATCGTGCGCTAAGTCATATTGGCACATTTCCAATCCATAGAAAAATTTCTTTTTCTTTCCGAAAAAAAAAAATACCTTTTTGTGTTCTTATCTTTTGTATGAAGGAGTCGTTATGTCATATGAGTCTTGCAGACGTCTTGGAGTCTCTCTCTCCGGCAAGCTGACCATTTACAAGATTCCCGCCAAGAACAGCAGCTTGCGTACCTTTTGTTAAGAACACACTTCAAAAACAGCCTGTGTCAATAGAACATACGTATGTGCATTTGAATCGAATTGAATGCATGCCGAACGCATTTGATTTATTTCGTTAATTTTTAACGAACAACTGCAACGACTGGCAATAATTATTGTAGACGCATTTCCGTATTTCCAATTGCTGAAAATAACGTAAGAATAATAAAAATATAAGCAATAAAAAATAACCAATTCATGTTTAACTACAATTTATATTTACCTTTTACTATATTAGCTAATATTTAAGATTAATATAATTTATATATTCCTTAACAAAGTACAATTAATTTTTATAATTATTGTAAAATATTTTAATTTTATAAACTGAAATAATTATAAAAACGCAAAAAAACTTTGTACTTTGTCACAACTTAAGACCAATAAAACTGAGCAAATAGATAAATTACCTTCATTATATAATTAATTACTTTAATGTTTTGATGGTTATTAATTATACAAATTAAAATGTGATTACTTGTTTCTGATTAATGGCTGTGATTGATGTACTCTGACCATAAAAATAATTATGCTTTTATGAGTTGTTAAAAAAAAACTAAATACATGTCTTTTATTGGATCTCATTTTATTAATTTCAAGAGAGATTAATTTGTATCGTGTTTTTAAACTAACTTTCTAATATTGTAACTATTATATCATATCAATCTGAAATATAATACAAGATAATTATTATTTTTAACTTGCAATTTTTCATAAAGTTTACATTAAACAAGAAACATTATTTTATTATAATAACAATAATTTATAATAAACACACATGTTTTCATGTAACAAATATATGTTAAAATGATGTAAAGAAATTATTTCTCGTAATTCTTTAATTGAAATTATTAAGAAAACTTAGCTTTCGATATTCGAAATATTCTTACCAATTGTTAATTCCAAAGAACCCAAATTCTTCAATATCTAAAGTATATCTTCAAATATCTATAAAAATAAATAAAATGTTAATATTCGTATGGAAAACGTGGTTTTAAACATATCTTCACTCTAATCCACTTTAAATCTAATCATTATATACATTTATTTTTTGATCCTTATGATTTTTTTTGTATTTTGTTGTTTTCTGTTACTATTTTATAATATATGACAGAAAAATTGAAGTTTATTAAAAAAATTGTAAACAACTGTCAGAAATTTCCTGTTTGGATTGGAAACAATCGTGCGTTTAGGGGTCGTAGGCTGTGATCAGGAAAAAAGGAGAAACGCATTGCTATAGCAATCTTGTTTGATATTTTGATCAATATCAATTATCAGTAACATTCATTGGAACAACTGTTAAATTTTTCTACAAATAGTTCCAACATTTATTAAATATTATTAGGTGAGTTCAATCGATCCGCAATTGTCGACACTGATCCGTCTGTGTGCGCGCGTGTAAATATAAATAATCTTTTGTAGAGATGGGCCTTCGCAAACTGTTTTGCGCATTGGTTTTACTGATGTTCTACCTGTCTGTCGCCATGGCCGACGATGCACCAGCAGCAGCAGCAGCTGGTGGATCCACCGAAGCGGTCACAGAGGCAGCGGCTGGCGCTGCGCAACTTCTTCTGGATGTGCCGCTGTACGCCGCGCTCGCTACCATCCCGGCTTACAATCTATTCAAACGTATATTTTAATATCTATTTTGTTTATTTTTTCAAACTGGAGAATCGTTTGTATTTAAATGTTTATTTTTTATTTTTTTTTGGTAAATAAAATTTGACTTGTTAAATTTAATTTGTTCTGACAAATTACTTTTTTTTTATATCACTATTATTAAAAATAAATTAATACATATTTCAGTTAGGTATTTTGGTTCTCTTTGTAACGAAAGTATTTCAAGTTAAACTTCATATTTATGATAAATAGTTATAATTGGGAAGAAAGACGGTGATCATATATAATGGTTTATTGTATTATTTATACGAGATATCTTTAATTATGTAAGAAACACACAAATTAAGATATATTTTACTTCTTTGATTGAAGCAAATTTAGATGTAAGTTTGACATAAATTTATTATTTTTTTGACAATTCATAGTTTATTAGTTTCTTAAACTTAACAAATATAGTTTTCACAAATTTGTCGATATTTATTTCAAATATATGAAATGCAGATAGCAATAGCTTAGATTGAGTGGCATTTGCTATAATTCATATTAACATTGACACTGTTTAAGTGTATGTAAGAGAGTAGCAATTATTAAGTGAATAATATGTGTTTTCTTGTCACAAATGGAATTAAACCACTTTAAAAATTAACAATTAGATTTATTATGAAAGAGCTCAAGTCCTTTCAACATAGTTTAAAATATTTTATTTTATATTTCTTTATATCACTTCAAAAACAAAATTTATGTAATTCAGAAAATCTTCTAACTACATAAATTACATAACAATTTACTGCTCATCTACATTTTGTGTATGCGATAAAAATTTGAAAGAGGACAAGTTCATTCGACATAGTTTAAAATAGTTTGAAATTGAAAAAAGAATACCCAATTTATGTTATATAGTTTTAAAAATACAATTTATGCAATTCATGTAATCTTCTAACTATATAAATTACATAACAATTTACTTCTCATCTATATTTTGTGTATGCGAGAGAGATTTAAAGAAGTCATCTGCCAGTATTTGAAACTCTGTATTCTCATCTATGGTTCTCTTAGAAAATGTTATATGGTTCAATTCTCAACAAACGTATCTAGGCATATTTACAATCAATTTATTGTTTCTTCGTTAGAATTCTTTAATCTTTTAAAATCTGCGCCCCACAAACATTTTGTTGATATGAAATCCTCTTGATTCATTTTCATATTACCTTCCGGTAAAAATAATGACTACAAAATAATTAAAATTATCTTCATTACTGCCTTCAGAAATTTGAAGATCTGTACTTTTGGATATTATCAATAATGAATTAGACTTAGGTCACTTTCACAAAGTATGAAAATGTATGTGGTCAAAATTATCATATACTTTGAATATATTTAAACGAAAATTATTGTTAATGATTGCTAACATCAAATTATAAACGTTACTACATTAATAAAAAAATATGTAAAAGTATATAACAAAATCAATCTAGTAGATATAAATTTAAGTGTATTATAATGAGAAATTCGTCATTTTTGTATGATAAGCAGTTAAATTAATTAAAAACATAATTAGTATCAATTTATGTAATCTTGTACAAGGTTTATTTAAAAAAATCATAAACAAAATTATATTTCCAAATAGTTAATCTAAATAGATTTAATAAAAAAAGTTAATAATTATTATTCACAGTTTCATTACAATAATAATTAAATAAAAATATTTTTTTTAAATAAATTCATATTTACTATATACATTTACATAGAGCAATATGAAATGAAATAAAAAGTAAAAACGACAGATTTTTATTTATTTCATTTAATAAATAACAAAGAAATATTGTAATATTTATCAAATATTATTAATTTTTCTCTTGTATAAATATTATTCATTCATTTTTAATGCATATTGTATTATTATCAAACTAAAATTGCATTTATTTTGCAACTAATTTTTAAAAACTATTACATTTATTCATATTTATATAATATAATTTTTGTTTGTATCATTTTCTTTAATTTTAGATGTATTAATATAACAAATATTTATTTTATTATGCATTTATATAAAAAAAAAATTGTTTAGACGTAATGAAAATAAAAAGTATCATTAATGAGATTTAATTCTCATATTACATTTTTTGTATCGTTTTTGTCGTATCTTTTTATATATTACATAATTGTTTGATTAGTAAAAGGTTATTTAATTAATAATATTGTATTATCATTGCACACCGTTTCTTGAACTTCCGGCGTAGAGAAGATGGGATGACTGCAACTACAGACTAGTCCTGAGAGTCAGCGGCCGGCTGCCGAACTGTATGCTGGTTGAAGGAAGGGTGCCCGTAGGGTTAAAGCTCCCGTAGGATAAAAAAACCTTCCTCCTGGGAAATACCTCTTTTTCTTCTTCTTCTCGACATCCTCTCAACAAAAAAAAAAAATATATATAAATGAAGCTGCGGCAATGAAACCTTAATACAATTATAATCCATGTGGATTTATATTTAGAACAATTAAAATAAGTAAAATAGTATTAACAATTAAAGTTGTTAAGAAGTTTTCCTTGAGATAATTCATCAATTATTAAAACTGTGACAAATCGCATTGGTTTTTAACAGTCACCAATCCGCGTCATACGTTGCTTAACTCTTGTTATGAAGTATCATGTTTAAAGTATTTAATATATAAATTGTATGCTAAATTCGTAAATTATTTGTTTGTCATTAAACGACGACATTGACATTACTTGCATATTTGGATTAACAATTTGCATACATTAACGCTGCAATGTAAAAGCAATAATTCTGAGAGCAGCAATGATCTTACCTTTTTTTAAAGAAAACGTACGCATGTAATTAATAAAAGCTGATACTCGAAGCGACCGAGCTCAATCAATAATATAAATTTAAACAGAAGGTTTCTTCAAGGCGGAAGCCTTATTTTAATTAAAATACTTTAAATATAGCATTACACATTGTATAAAATATGTGTGTTAGTTGAAACAATAAGTCTTCCTTCGCGTATTTCCACAAAACTTATAATTAGCCGATGAATTCTTTAACGTCATCGTGATAAGTTCTCTGACGTCTTAGGAAAAACAAGCAGTAAATCAATAATGATTGAGTTTCAATAAACGTGCAAAATTATATTCCAACTTTTATTACAAATTATGTTTATTTTTAATGTGATATTATAGATTCAAATTGATGTTTAAAAAAAAATTATTGTTGTGAATAAATTTAAAACTGTCAATATTTCTGTTTTATAAATTTAGAGAAATTCATGAGATACATTTTTAATATTGGATATTGAATATTTAAAGATAATTATAAAACTGTCTTTAATCATTTAGTCACGGTACATGAACATCTTAGGATGCTTCAGTATAATTAAGACGTTTTCGCTTCTTCATGAATAATTTAGTTAATAAGCAGTGTTTTCCAATAAACGAGATTAATAGGAATTGATCATTTTAAATTGATATTTTCGTCGTCACGTTACGTAACGGAGAGCAACCAAAGATGCGGCTCTGTCGCGTTGATTGCATAACAACAATTTAATTGGAGTCGGCAACCAAGCACTGTCGATTTTAACTTTCATGTTCAGCCGACAACAGTGCTGCGAGTTAGATATTTTGACGTAATCCTTGTACTTAACTTGCAAGGATCTGTTAAAAAATACTCGAAATAAAAGCTCAAGAGAGTAGCACACGAGCATTAACAAAACGATACTGGTTTCATTTAATAATCCTTAAACTGATCAGTGTTCGAATCTACTAAAAAAATCAATTTTATTTAAGGTGTCTTACATATGGTCGTAGCTAATTAGATATATATAGAGGATACAAATATTGCGGCGATTACATCCGTTCTTTTCTGATAATATATTCAGTTATCATGTCCAATCAATTGGTCAGTGTTAAAGAACACGCTGGCAAACCGTCGAACAATATCATTTTCAGTGATATTGAAAAATATGGCGATGATCTGAATGGAGCGACCCTGAACGCCCTAAATTTGAGTGGTGATTCTTGCAGAATATGCCACTGTGAAGGTGATGTGAACGCTTTGATATCACCATGCAAGTGCACTGGAAGCTTGAAATTTGTCCATACTGCTTGTCTGCAGCAATGGCTTACAACCTCCAAATCGAGATCTTGTGAGCTTTGCAAATTTCGCTTCCCTCATTTAAAGAGTCAAGCCATTAGACGAGTAAGTTGCTTCATGTTGCTATAATGATCGATTCTTCCTGCACATATTAATTTTCAGTTGAGGAACCACGAAATAAGCATTTGGTTGCATTTCATTATCTGCTTGCACATTTTGTTAGGCGGCTGTGTCGTCACGTCCATTTTTGTAATTTCAGTTCATGAATTTAACAGAGATCATGGAGGTTTTGATGGTAAGATATATAAGTAAATTGTATACATTGTTAATAATTATTTCAAATGTAATTACGACGTTTCCATTTTATATAATCAAAATCACGTAATTAAGACGCGTGTTGACCCGTTCTACTACCTTAGCTCAATCAATTTATTCACACGAATAAAGTTGTTTTGAATGTAGTTTAATAAAATATACTGCGTTTATTGAAGGCCACACAGTTTATGTACACATTTTTCAATCGCGAATATAAAAATAGTTTTCTAACTTTACAAATAATTTATTTCTTGCTTTTAAAATGTTCAGGTTTTTATTCAAGATTGTATACATAATCATTTATATCAATTGCAAATACATCCAATTACAATCACTTCTAAACAGTAAACATTAAGTGTGTTTTTGCATTGTGCTGGTATTAAAATAAGAAGCAATAAATCTAGACGCCAGAGTAAAAGTTTGTAAAGCGATCCTACTATAATTTGTGTGCAAATTATGCATTTTAAGAATGTTATTTAAAGTCGAGCCGAAATCCATTCAAATGAATGATAATTGCTGCAAAAAAAAAACGATAGTAGACACAACATATTTATTTAAATTAGTGTTTAAAACAGCATTTCCAATTAATGTTATTGCAGTTTGAGAATTATAATGTTTTGTTTGTTAGAACAAAATATTTGTTGGTTTAAAATTATACGTCTATGTAAACATTATTATTTTACCATGAAATATGACGCAAATTAATTCTTATTAATAACACATGCATATTCATCTAATAATAAGATATATCACAGATTATATTTTTAAATAACCAAAATTATTCATTTATCTAATATACTTTTTTTTTTGTTACAGCTATACCATTTTGGATTCAAATAATCACCATATCATCAGGATTCTGGTTCAGTGCATATATGCTCTGGTATCAATACAAATGTCAGTGCAATTGTTTCAACCAGCAAGATGTCGAAAATAACGGGTGATTAGAATTTGTTTAGCATTTAAAAAAGAAATCACTTTATTTATACAATTTTTATCATTTCAGAATGAACTATATGTACAATGCACCTATGAATTTGGTACCAGTTAGAGGAGGTCATCCTTCCGGACCCAAGATAATTGAAATTCTTGATAACAATGTCGAAGGTAATAGACGTCAACCGGGCCTCATTCCTGATGGTCGTCGCAATGTAAACAAATTAGTAATTTGCCACGTATACGTAAATCAGAAATCCAACATTATTTATAAATATTAAACTGCTGAAGTATGTGTAAATGTACTTGCATTCAGTATTTTAGTTTTAATCGGTGTATATTTATGAAAATATTTGTAAATCTGTGTAGAATATATGTATAAATAATGAGTTTAAGTTTAAACTATAAGCGCACTTTGTGTATCTCGAATTTAGCACATTATGTTATGTTTTATATTATGTGTAGTTGTTTATTACATGCTTAATGTGCTTACTTTTAATTGGATTAAAATATAAATTAAATTAAGTAAAATATTCAAAAAGAAATATATGATTAATATTATAGTTTTTAATGCATAAATACATAATATTTGTTTATATCAATTTGAAAACTAATAGGAATAAAATCTAAATTAATTTAAGAAAAAATATTTGAAAGTATATGTATTTGACAAATTTCATGAAATAAACATTCTAAATGTACTTTACATATTTTAGTAATTCCTCTCAACTGTTCATTGTTACAATGGAATTAAACAAAGCAGTTTTTCTTATTATCTTAAGAAGATTTTGATGGTATTATATTAATAAATTCTGCATTCTAACTACTAACAATACTGTAATAATTCGTATAAAAGTGAAATAAATAATTAATTAAATCTATAATTTTGTTGCATGTCTATATATCATAACCATGTTTGATTTAGTTTAATTATTAATACAAATTTGACAATTATATAAATCTTTTATTTGTTATTTCTTTGAAATAATGTATTTGATAGATATAGGAGTAATTAGTGTTTATCAATAATAATAATTAAATATTGGACAAAATTTATATGTTATAGTTTACGGAGCCGCACAACAAAGATACCGTGGCTACAATTACTCATCCAAAGAGCCAGATGCGGCTCCGAAGCGGCAACCTTAGTTACAAGTAAGTTGTGTAGAATGCATATCTTATATAATAGCATTTTAAGATAAGAATTATAAGAGAATTGGCAACTGAGCACAGCTGACGGATATTTTCCTGAAGAGGTGACAACAGTGCAGTCTATAATATTTTGACGTTTGTCAGTTTGAGTTTATTCAACATACAATAATGGAATGAAACCATTCTAAAAGCAATCTCAAGTCAGATAACTCCGGCGAAAATGAACCGTTCGTATCACAAACAGTGACAAACATCAGTATCGTTCACCCTGCTTAAACTGCTTCAATAAAACAGCATCAGTTATTTACATAAGTTTATTTTCTGCCAAAAGAAGTGTTTTGAGTGTAGGAAGAAATCATCAAGAGAAAAAAAAATGTTCACAGTGGTTCCTTTTGTTGTTGCTGTGCATTGATAAACGAAATCTCGTAGTAAACATCAATCAGTAGAATGCCTGAGCAATTCATCAAAGTTAAACACAGTGAGATACAGTCTACCACAATATTCTGTGATGTCAAGAGGGCTGATGTAGATCTGAATGGATCTATCTCGAATATTTCAAATTCCAATGGTGATATATGTAGAATATGTCACTGTGAAGCTGATTTGGACAATCCTCTCTTGTCCCCATGCTACTGTGCTGGAAGCTTGAAGTATGTCCATCAGACATGCCTGCAGCAATGGCTTGCAGCCTCTGACACTAGATCTTGTGAGCTTTGCAAGTTTCATTTTATTCTTCATACAAAAATTAAACCTATTGGAGAAGTAAGTTCACATTCAAGATGACCCTGTACTTGTGTCTTTATCATTGGAGTCATTTTTCAGTGGAGAAGATTAGAAATGAGCAGTATTGAAAGGAGGAGGTTGCTTTGTGCTATACTGTTTCATTTTGTTGCTGCAGTTTGTGTGATCTGGTCACTTTTTGTACTTCTTGATCGAGCAGCTGAAGAGGTCCACAAAGGTTTAATTGGTGAGTTATATTATCAATGGAATTTTCACACATTTAAAAATAAATTGTTTTCAATTTACAAATTTATTAGTTTCTTTTTTTTTTTATAAATTTGCTCACAAACAACATTGTTATAAGTGTTATTGTGTGTATACTTCATAAATATAACATTTATTTCTCAAATGTTTTTCAAAACAGAAAGACTTGAAATGAATATATCATAGATTAGTAGTTTCAAAGTCATAAGACCATAGCACATACAATATGTAAATTGTAAATGTAAATAATTTCATTATAATTCTTTGAACCATTGATAAATCATATTTTTTCCTATATAGTCATAATTAGCACATTAATATATTATATTGAATTATATAAACAAATATGAATTCGATACATAGTTGAACGAATAGTTGTGATTTTCGGAAAATACTAATTCTGACGCTTCAAATAATGTGCACAGTAACCACGTGGTAAATGCCCAACCAGCGAGATATATCTATAAAAATGCTTACACATTCTATGTTTACATTCAATTTTTCTATTAATTAGTTATTGTCATATGTTAATGTAATATAATTAGGCACCTACGGCTAAGATATACGCATTTATAAACCTAATTAGCATGGATTTTTCAACAATAACTTGTTTTAATGATTTACTTATAAAAAGTACGCAAATTGTTTCAAATACATCTATATAATTACAATAAACAGATTTTGGTGATAGCTACAAATGAAATATTAAATGCTTTAATGAAAGCTATTACTAAATATGTAGACAATTCAGATATTTCTTATCGTGCACGCCATTCCATTATTTATATTTCTTCTGACATTTAATTAGTATGTTTTACGTTAGTTAGAGACATTAAACATAATTAATTTTCTTATAAGCGATATAAAGGTTAACTAAGGTATACACAAGTAAATTATAATAGTTTATCTATGTTTTAGCTAATAATAATTATGACATAATTCATGAATTTAAGATTAAAGAGTTTCTTTAATTAAAGCAAAAATAAATAAATGTATGACATCAATTTTTGCACGTACAAAAATTATATAACGTATTTTATAAAAAAAATAAAATAATAAGTAAGTTTCAGTAAATCTTGGAAATATGTGCGATATAATTTGTTCTAAAAATGTACGCTAATCGTAAAATGATAAACGTTGATTTTGCGCAATTGTAAGCTCAGAAACAATGAGAAATGCCTCTTATTTCTTGATAAAATATAGTTATATACACATTTAACATGCATTCATGCATGGGATGAATTTGCAATTTTATTCAAACGAATAATACATACATTTTTTTAAATGCCATATTATTATTTTGCAAGGTATTTAGTAGAAAATCATCGACAATTGCATATTGTTAAATGTTATTTATTTGATATTAATATTTGTATAAGAATTCCGAGACAGTGTTTATGTGTAGTCTTATTATTATCGTCACTTTGTTTTACAGTAAATCTTTATTTTGTTTTTCTCGTTGCACAGACGAACAATTATACATCGCACTACAAATATGATTGTAATTAGACACCTGCCTAAATTCAGAACTGTGTATGCCATCACTTGATGGCATGACTAACTAATTTAATTGCAAGACTGACTAACGGACTGTATCTATCTTGCGTACATTTAATTAGTAATTTAAAAAATGAGGTGCAGTGTAAATTGTTGTACAGTTAAAAAAATATTGTTATTTTCTCATCATTGTTTTGACTTTTAAAAATATTATCTACATAATATACCTACTATCTTTATTATGGTGTTTAACCTTGGAAGATATAGTCTGATAGTGAGGGTCTTGAGACGTTCACTTATCTAAATCATACAGTAAAGCCGCATTGACAAGATTATATATTTTATGTGAATATTATCACTTCAGGTATATTCATCAAAATTTACTGATAGCGTTTTAGCACGAAAATGTTGATAACTACAAGAATTTTCACTGTATTGATTTATTTCGTAATCGAAAGTATGCTTTTACACTTGAAAATATTAACATTATATATTTTGGATCCAATATGCATTTCGAATAAAACTTGCAAATTATTTGCTAATAGCTGTTTATATTTGTGTATTATAAATACTGAATGATTGGTTTACAGTGGAACCGAGTTTAATCCGTTTCAAAATTTCAGGATTTTTACTCGTATAGTGGAACATATTCAAAAATACATATAATATGTAGCAAATTGATGTAGCAGGCGCGTAAGCGCTCGTTAAGCGAATCATTTTTCTTACAATTAATTTTTGTCCTTAAGTTTCATTGTACTTATAAATAATATCTACAGGGTTAGCGCACTGTCAATTTTGAATAATTTGGTCTTGACTTTTGATATTTCTGTCTATAAAAAAGAACATGCGACTGCATAAATAATGTTCCTGTTTGCTTGTCGAATTTTTAAGTTGACCTCGATTTAAGAAACAATTGCTCTTTTCACGTTTATGGGCAAAAATAGCATTCGCGGATTGTTTGTTGTGCAATTATAAATAACAAAAACAATTAAAAAGTAATAAAAGATTTAATTATTACTGTCTATGGTAAACACATTTAGAAAAAAATATATCAACTTAATGAATAAAAAAAATATGCCTAGGGGCGAGAAATCAAAAGGTCAACTGTTTTAATTGAAAAGAATCTATAACTAGGAAGATTTCAAATAATGTTTGCTATATTTAAATAAAAACAATATTTTTTTGATATATAATTATTATATGCAGAAATTATAACTAACTAATTTTATTGAACAAATTTAAATAAATTATTTTTTCTTCATAAATTATATCGTCAAATTAATAAAAGAAGCGATAATTGCTTTTTATTATGACTTTTGCTGTTATGAAACACGGAAAGTATTTATTTTATTACGATCTTATATCAATTGAACACCTCCAGTAATTAAATTCGATAACCTTGATACCTCTATAAATAGAATGTTATTGTTTTTTTAAAGCCGTAAGTTTCTCGCGGTTGCATTAGCATGGAATTTTGGATGGTTTTGGTGAGTTGGTCCTTCCTGCAATTCAAAAATGCGTACACAAAAATGTATTTATATCCCCTCGACGTGACCGAGCTACTATGGACATGAAATAATGGATGGGAATTTATAAATCGACACGTTAATGATAATATTTATACGCATAGTCAATAAGCGATGGTGCTCTTCGTACGTTTTTATTGATTCAAAGTCCTTTATCGTCTCATACTACTTTTGTAATGTCAGGAAAATTCTCATGATTGCTTCAGTTAATTACAGTAAATTGCATCTTTTTTAATCGTCCGTTACTTTGCAGCTTATTAATAATACAGTAAACATAAAAAGGTAATGAGAAAATAGAAGTTTGTTATTGATAAATAGTGAAACATCTACTGTGTTGTGTTTATTAGAAAAAAATATTAATAATTCAATATAAATTGTGTTGTTTCCATAAATGTTTTCGCGTGTTATTTTGCCAACCAAAAAAATGGCTAGCTATTTGTTCTCGTAACAGATTATGCATCGCCGCAGAAATAGATCCTGGCAGCATAGCAAAGCTTTTTTACTCTCCGAATGAGAGCTTCATATTAAATTGGGTTGATTATTATTACATATTTATTCTATTTCCGTTGCAGCATGGCCGTTTTGGACAAAATTAGCCGTCGTAGCGGTGGGATTCACTGGAGGTGCCGTTTTCATGTACATCCAATGCAGACAGTACTTACATTTGTTTTCGAGATGGAAAGCTCATAACAGGTAAATTTGACTAGTTAATAATGTTTTCTTTTATTATTGTAGTATATTAGTCTTAACGGAATACGAATTGATGTTTTAGAATAATCTTGGTACAGAATGCACCTGAAAAGGTTTTACCACCGCCACCATCCCCAACTCTTCGGATGACAATTAGTCCGGTATACAATGTCGGAGGTGAATTATCTCAATCTCAAGTCGTGGCCAACGTCGAATACAATGTGCGCCCTCGGAACGAGCAGCCGGTTGAATCTTGTTACGTCTTCGAAGACGAGCGCAGTAAGAGTTCTGATTTTATGAAAAGTGATAGTAGCAGTACGGCGTCCTATGGTGTAACTGATAAGTCTGATAATAATACACCGGTAGAACACAAAACAGAGTTGCACGAGAAGTCCAGTATCGGTGAGAACTCGTGCGATGCTTTAGAATTAAATATACAGGAAATATTAGCGCTCGATGTGGAGTACAGCAAAAGGTGCACGCACAGCTCTGGCGAAGGTTTAGGATCCAAGAATGAAAAGATCAAGCCCAAACCCGTATTCAAGTCGCTGCCCAACTTAAGTGCCAGCAGTGAGAACTTGCTTGTATGAATGAAAGAAAAAAAATCAAACATACATACTTTATTATTATTATTTTATTTTTTAATAAAATTATATATTTATATTCTGTGTATATATCTATATATGTATTTAGAGGTGTTCATAATCGCTGTTCAATATCATTTTTATGTCGATTGTTATATGTTATATTTAGTCTGTATAATGTTTTGCTTAAAATCTAAGTACAAAATTCGAATTGCATGTGTGTATTAAATCACATTAAATCCTCTAATTTATTTCGTCGAAAATTTGCAATCTCTTATTGTTTATATTTGCAGTGATCTCGTTTCTGGAATTACAAAAAAAAAACTTATTGGTGATAAATTGAAGAAAAATAGAGAATCTTTGAAATATATTTATTTATTGATATCTATGTTATATTTTATGAACATAACGAAATAAAGAAATTAAACGATTAAAAAATAGTTTTATTCTTGTATTAAACAATATAATTATTTTTTTGAGTATTAATTAATTAACTAGTCAGTGAATATGTAAATAATTAATAACTAAATTAATTAGTTACGTAAAGTAATTTATTAGTAAAACTTTATTTTCTATTGTCAAAAAAGGTATGTAGATTATGAAATATATTGATGACAGTACACAATTTGAAGGTAAACTATTGTAATAGTTACTACTCATTATTTTTAATGGTTCAGAAAAAAAATAATATACGGTTTATTGATAGGAATTGAGGGAATTTTAACAGCGGTAACAATTATAGACTTTTTTTATTCATCCATAATTTTGCAATCACATGACAATGTTAATATATATAAGTATGCAAAAATAAGTGGATACTTTATTTTTAGCATTAAAATTAATATATTTCTTGAAAGTGTATGTAGAGTGAGCTTATTTAGTACAAAACTATACATTTAGATTCTTGCAATTATCACAAATACATTTAGCCAACAAACCTTACATCCTAGTAAATCTTTACTGATTGCATTTTTTCCTTGCCAATTATTAAATAGACATGTTATTGTCCTTTAAACAATAATGCTAATTAAACTATTGCTATAAATTACATTCTTGTTTTAGTTCTGGAAAACAAGTGTATAAAAATAAATGATACATAAATATTTTTTTATTGAAAAACGTGTATGAAATAATAATAATAATATAAAATCTGTTTATGCCTATTAAGCAAACAATATATTATCTTTATAATACAGTAAGATTTCCTTTCGCCTTACATCGCTATAACAAATATATATATATATATATTCCACGTGAAAATTATTCTGTTTGCCTCAATCGTGCTAAACGTTGAGACAATTCGTCTTGTTCCTGAGACATATTTGTGGAAGTACCAATACCGACGGAAGTGTTTTGAACACCTTCCGGTAATTCCATGTTTAGTTCCAAACTGTAAATAAGATATAAATAGTTTAGAAAACTGTTTAAAGTAAAGCAATGTCCATCCATACCCAGCTTCATCAGCAACTTGTTGCATAAGACTCTCCACATCATTTTGAGGTACCATGGTTGTAACATTCTGTGACATTGCATTCTCCATGACACCACTTTGCACATCCAAGTCTTCAAATTGTTGCTCAAACTTATCCATCAAGTTTGAAATCTTTTCAAGATTCATACTCTTCATAGCTGCATCCATTGCCTTAACAACACCTATCAAAACAAACATAATTATGATTGAGTAATACAATTTTATAAATTTATATACCAGCCATAGAATTTGTTACTTTTCTAGTGGTGAGTGCAGACTGCACTCTGCTAGAAACTGCATCAACCCTAGCTGACATCCTTAAATAATTTATTGCTTGATTTTTTTGCCGAATAGCATTTTCTGCATGTATCCTTGCAACTTCCATGTTTCCTTTCTGTATGGCCTGTTTGGTTTTGGCTTTTTCCTGTTTCTCCTCCTTTTCACATCGCTTGGAATTGCGTTCTAACTCTTTTACAGCAAACTTCAAATTGAACAAGTGCTCTTATCAAGTTGTTAAGGAATGTTTCATAATTAGACCTATATTTAACATAATTATTCTTAGTGGTGACTCATATACTAGTAATTAGAATTTTGTATGCAGCCTTGATAATTCTAGTTAGAAGTATAAACAAATTGCAGCCTCGTCCAAATTATTACACCCAATATTATTATATATATAAAATATTTATATTTATATTAAAAAAAAGGATACTCTCCATCACAGATGATGACATCTCGTTGCCCATTGTGTAAAATCCGTTTCTATAGTAACTAATATATAAAAATCACAATATTATTATTGTTACTGAGAGTATATGTTAAAATATTGTATTGGAATAAATAGACTATTTATGACTAAACTTTGACATTTATCAATAACATGTGTCAAACATTTTTAGTGTTGGTATTAGTTGGTACAATTGGTGGCCTATCACATGTGATTCAGGAAAACAAGAAAATTTGAAATTATTGCAACAGTTAAGTGTAATTCAGATCGTTTGAAATTCGTTGTCTGTACTTCGTTTAAAATGAATAGTTTACAAGATTTCACGTGTCCCAACGATGGTGAATTAACTCTTTGTGAAGTTGATGGACGCATACATTCCATGAATTTCGAATTTGCTAATGTTAACGCTTTTACCAATACAGTATGTATATTAATAGGTTAGATTTCTATAGCCAAAAAATATTAATCATATAACATAACATCAATTTCCTATACATATTGATATAACTAATCTAAATTGTTTCTTTTTAAGATTGACCGGCATCCAAAAATTCATATAACTAGAGATATGCTCCATCCTGTGAAGACAATGGATGAAGGAAAAGCTTTGTTTTTACCTGTAGATGTTCCATTTTTAAAGCAATTAATTCAGGTTTACTATGAGCAAGGAATGATGGAAGCAATTGAAATGGTATCAGCACATAGACAAACTGTTATATCTGCAAGTGCTAAAGTTTTATTGCAAGTAATCAATAAACTGCACAAAGTTAGGTGTATTGTAAACCCAAGGTTGCTGATTAAGGGTGAGAGTACTATCACTCAGTTCTCTCAAACTCGTAACTGGAGTAAAAGTCCTATTAGATGTATGGCATGGCATGATACTATACCCAAAATTGCTGTGGCCACATCAGATGACACAGTCAGAATATATCAGACAGATTCCACAATGGTTCCAATTTTGAAATGTAAACAACAGAAAAATGTTACTTGTATTGCTTGGAGACCCATGTCCAATTCAGACATTGCTGTTGCATGCGAGAGCGGTATAATAGTCTGGAACGTGGATCCTAATTCTGTTGTAAGTTTCGTAATTATTTACTGTTTCAAACAATGCAAATAATGAATCTTTAGGTAACGCGTCCGTCTATGAACCACGCAATTATTTTAAGTCGAACTGATCACAATATGATTCTAAGTATCAGCTGGAGTCCAAGAGGAGACGTTCTTGCTTCTGTCGCTGCAAGCGATTCGAAAGTTTTATTATGGGACGTTGAATTGGATCGTACTAGTTCTTTGAAGAGAGCTGGAGCTTCAGGACTTAGTTTACTCAAATGGTCACCTGATGGTAATAAATTATTCGTTGGCACAACCACGTGCGTCTTTAGGTACTTATAATCGCATCTATATGTATATAAATTCGTATCTAAATTGATGTTTCAATGCAGGGTATGGGAATGCAACAGCTGGTTAGCTGATAAATGGAATATCTTGGCTGGTTACGTACAAACAGCTTGCTGGTCGAAATGCGGCACCTATTTATTATTTACATCTAACGAAGAGCCAATTATCTACGCTTTGCCGTTTAGCAATTGCGATTTTGTGTTTAAAAACGAAGTTAAAACTACTCCCAATCAAGCAATGCCTTTGTACGATGTTAGTAAGGTAGATATAGATGGGGTCATCGTTGGTGGAATAGTTCAATACATGGAATGGGATACCAGAGGAAATCACGTGGCTGTGCTTTTCAAAGATACAAATTGCGTAGCCGTTTTCTACGTGATAGCACAGCCTGTTTTACAACTTGCTCCAGGGTATTTTTTAATACACATGTATACACAATTAAACATTGCTAATTATTATGTTTTATAGCTTTTTGGTATCTGGTTGTCCTGAGGAAGTACCAATCACCATCAATTTCCAGCCGAATTTCGATCATGGCTCTTGTTTGACTATTGGATGGTCGAGCGGAAGGATTCAGCATTTCCCTATCGTCTATTCTGATTTCTGTAATACCAGCACCAATATTATTAGCCAGCAACAATCTTATTATGATTCTTTTAATTTATCAAATGCTGTAAATAGTTCTACGTATCTTATTAATTAAATTTATTTATACATTTTTTTCAATAAAACATATATTTTGCAAATAAATCTGTTCGCCATTAAGAATACACTAATAGTACAAGAATTGAATATGCATTGGATGGATTT
>NW_017099575.1:62685-63857 GCF_001412225.1 Nicrophorus vespilloides
GAATCAATTCAGAGGCTATGTTTTGCGCTTGAATTGATACCTGGTTATCATCTTCGAGAGAAGATGATATACCTTTTGCACCTGGGGATGCGGCCACGTGGAAGTCGCTGCTTTGACTCAATGCAAATGAGAGCAAACGCGCGACCGCACACCCGGGAGGAATTAAAAAGAAAATAGGGAAATTTAGGATAGAAGGAAATGCTATGATCTAGGTACCTGAAGCAGAACACAAAGAAATGACACACACCCGACACAAAACATGAACGAAATATACGTTTACACAATCTATAACATCGTATTAAAAAATACGATACACATTGAGGTGGACCAAACTATAGAATTTGACAGCAAAAACCATAGACAAATTATATAATTAGGTGGCAATTAATTATCCTAAATGTCCAATTAGGCAGTTATGATAATATAATTGCTAGAGAACTAATTAATACAGTAAAGTGCAATTTACTATAGAAGATAGTTCTCTTTTTCGTTAGGTTAGATTAAGTTGTATTTGTAATACGCCCATTTTGCCTATATTCCTCTTTAGTTTTAAGTTAACACCTCAATCACTCTTACTAACTCTTAATAACCTATCCGAGGACTCTCCATCCTTTCCTAGAACCGCCGAGTCTCCGGTTCGCATTTACCCTTATCCTTTCCCTATATCCCTATACCCCTTACCACGAGGAATTTAATGGGTCGTAATTTATATTTTTAATTTGTAAAGCTTTCGGCGATTACTCAACCTTGCCCTATATCCTTACCTTGTAAAGCTTTCGGCGATTACTGAAAGCCTATAGAGTAGTCACAATGCTGGACAGCTAAAAGCGCTTGATTATATTGTAATGCATTGCATATTACACATTCATAATATAGAAAAAATAATATAAAAAGTAATAAGAAAACCATATTATATAAAAATATTATGTATAAACAAATAGATACATAAAAAAATATTTAAAAAAATATGAATTAATAATAAAAAGATAAACATATATATAAAATAAAAGAATGAAAACAAAATAAAATATGGTTTAATAACAATAATAAAAAATAATATATAAAAATAAAAAAAGATGAGAGAGAAAATGGACGTTCCATTTATTCCTCTCCAATTAAATATTATAATGATGTTCAATGTGCATTGCAATTTTATTTTTATTGTAATTATA